>NW_024543219.1:8280000-8285000 GCF_018167655.1 Microtus oregoni
AGCTAGAAAATATTATTTTTAGTGTGGTAACCCAGACACAGAAAGACAATTATCACATGTACTTACTCATAAGTGGTTTTAAAACATAAAGCGTAGAAATCCAGCCTACAAACCACAATCCCAGAGAACTTAGACAACAATGCGAACACTAAGAGAGACTTACATAGATATAATCTACATAGGAAGCAGAAAGTAGAAAAAGACAAGATCTTCTGAGTAAATTGGGAGCATGGGGACCTTGGGGGAGGGTTGAAGAGAGGGAGGGGAGAGGCAGGGAGGGGAGCAGAGAAAAATGTAGAGCTCAATAAAAGGGGGGGGGGGGAGAAAAAAGATACTAGAAAGTCCAAAAAAAAAAAAGAAAGAAAGAAAAGAAAATATATTCCTAATGTCATCTAGGGTCAAGACAATAGATGTAGACATTGGATAGAGTTGAAGGAAATAGCTCTTGCTGCTCTCCCAGATGGGTGTTGGGAGATCTGGTAAGGCCTGAGAACTTCTAAGCAGTGTCTACACAGTGTCCAGGATCTGAACAGGGCTGGAAGCTGAGGGCCAATGTTGGACAAAGTGCCCCAGAAGGTACTTTGGTTGGTTGCTTCTCTTCTCTAACTGCCCCAGAGGTAACCGTCCAGAAGTGTTGGGTGGGTGACTGATGTCAGACAACAGAGCAGAGGAGGTGCGGTAGGCAGGAGGGAGGGGCTTCTGAGAAAGCTTAAAAAATGAAATGGCACATTCTTGTAAGAATTTCACACCTGGTGTCTCCTTTGCTTTTTCTCAGACTCCCTGACCCCCACCCCACAGACATACACAGAGAGACTGGCTCCTCCCTAGAATTGTCTCTCGTTTGACCCTTAGCAGTCACTGTGATGTTGAATGCTTAGTCATCAGGGAGTGGCACTACCTTACAGGATTTAAATGATTTAAAGTATTATGAGATGTGGCCTTGTTGGAGGAAGTGTGTCACTGGGGGTAGGCTTTGAGGTCTCAAAAGACCACGCAAGCCCAGAGCCCTCTCTCTACCTAGGGATCAGGATGTAGCCCTCAGCTTCTTCTCCAACACCTTCCTGCATGCTATCATGAAGATAATGGCTAATCATGCTCTCCACCATGATGACAACGGGCTAAACAATCTGAGCCACACACAATATTATACAGGAAAAACAGATGACAGACCACTAGACAGACTCACGGGAGTGTACTCTAATGAGGAATCAGATTTGCAAAGCTTTGGGAACTTGTCTTTTGGATAGTCACTGTCAAATGTGTAGAGATCTTGTGAAATCATGGTGTTTCTTCGTCCATAATGGAATTCATCCAAAAATATCCTTAAACAACTTTTTTTTTGGGGGGGTGGGTTGTTATTTGAGACAGGGTTTCTCTGTGTGACAGTCTTGGCTGTCCTGGAACACACTTTGTAGACCAGGCTGGCCTTGAACTCACTGAGATCCGCCTGCCTCTGCCTCCCAAGTGCTGGGATTAAAAGCATGCACCACCACCGCCCAGCATATAAACAATTCTTTAAAGCTGACTTTTCCTGTACTGGCAGCCGTGTACCTTTCTTCATACCGTGGATCCCTGGTGTGAAAGCATTTGCTTAGCCAAACCTTTGTTCTAGTAATTAATTCTACCTAAAGTTTGTCCCCCACAATTATCCTTATTGACAGGACTCACTGACAAGAAAGGAGCCCTGAGTAGAGAGACAGTATGTCTGCTCTCACTGATTAACAGGTCTCTGTGGCCCTGAATTCTCTAGCAGCAGACTCAGGAGGGTGTAACCTACTGGTCTTTGCTCTACCCTAACAAGCTATTAATGTTCTGTACTTACCTTCATCTTTCATTTGACACAAAGTCTTAGTCTAGGAAATTAATTGTTTGCACCTTTACCCCTAAAAGATACAGGAAAACACCTAAGTCACTAAACCAAGCCCAGAGAAGGAAATTCCTTCTCACCTGGGCACCAGTGAATACAGCACAAGGATGCTTGGCCTGGGGGTGGATGGAGGGGTGAGTTCCATCCTAATCCTCTCTCCTCCTGGAACCTGCCAGGGAGCTTCACAGTCACGCCTGCCCCTTCTGGGTCATGAGGTGCATACCTCGTCAGTCTTTTATCCATCCTGTTAGCCCTAAAAAATTCACGCTTGCTAACTATGTCTGTGTGGGTATATAAACTGGGAACCTTGTGGGATGGGTAGAATAGTGAGGAACATCAAGAGAGTATTGGAGAGAGAGCATAGAAAGAATAAATGGTACATGATAAAAAGACTTATGTAGCTAATTTATTTCGTTTACCCTCAGACCTTATTAGTCAGGTTTTCGCCTGCTATAGCGATCATTGTGAATCCTGAAAGGTTTAGTGGGACTTAACCCCAACATATACCTTCATACTGAACCTCTGAAACTGTAAGCAAGCCTCCAATTCAATGTTGTGTTTTGTTTTTGTTTTACGTAAGAGTTGCTGTGGTCATGGTGTCTATTCACAGTAATGCAAAAGAGACTGTCATGGATTTGTTCCATTAAATGTCCTTTTGGGAAAACGCCTACCTCCTTTAGTAATTGGTAAGACCCTCAGGGGCAGAGACTGCTTGAGCTTCCCAGTGCAGTGCCTTCAGACTGCTGTGATTGTGGTGTGTCATGGGGGGGGGGGTCTCATGTTTTAACTCTGAGCCTACTTGCAGCTGTAAACCAAGGTTCAGAGGGTTATGAAGAAAAACAGTGGCAGGAGGGATCCCCCCGAGGAGTCCTCTCTCTACCTCAGGCACCTCAGCAAGCCTTTACGTCCACAGCTCATAACAGTTACTTTTTTCCCAGCAATCCTGGCACGTTAGTCCTCCCAGACAAGGAAGCTTTGACACAGAGGGTTCAAATAACATGTACAGAGTCAGACATCGCTAAAGACAGAGTTGGGATTTGAACCGTCTCACTCCGGATTCAATTATATTTTACCACACATTGCTGCCAATTCCTTACCAAATGGGTGAAATCAGATTAAAGTAAATTCCAGCTGGGTGGTGGTGGCTCACACCTTTAATGCCAGCACTCGTGAGGCAGAGGCAGGTGGATCTCTGTAAATTCGAGGCCACTCTGGTCTACAGAGCAATTTCCAGGACAGCCAGCGCAGCACAGAGAAACCCTGTCTCTAAAAACCAAAAACCAAAACCAACCAACAAAACAACCAACCAAACAAACAAACAAAAAAAAGTAAGTTTCACAACAGCCTTCCAATCTAATAAAGTTACTGGGCACTCCAGAGCATAAACTTCAGACTTCCATTTTATTTTGGTTTATTTTATACAGAGTTTCTCTGTGTTGTCCTGGCTGTCTGAACTCACTATGTAGACCAGGCTGGCCTTGAACTCAGAGATCCTCCTGCCTCTGCCTCTCAAGTGCTGGGATTAAAGGCATGCGCCATCACCGCCACCACCACCACCTCTGCCTGACTGAAGTCTCATTTGGATACTATGCCATCCCTTTCAGAATTATGAATCTGATTCAGGAGAGCCATGGTGATAGCCCACCACCCAGACTCATCTAAAGGGTAGGATGAAAGAAGTGAATTATGGGTAGGGGACTGGAGGATGAGAGACTAAATTTGGCTTTTGCTTCCGCTCACTTCCTTTGTCATTTGATTCTTAAAGTTTCTTTCTTTCTTTCTTTCTTTCTTTCTTTCTTTCTTTCTTTCTATGAGGGGGGTTGAAATAGGGTTTCTCTGTAGCTTTGGAGCCTGTCCTGGAACTCACTCTGTAGACCAGGCTGGCCTCGAACTCAAAGAGATCCACTTGTCTGTCTGTGGCACACTTCTTTAATCCCACCACTCGGGAGGCATAAGCGGGTGGATCTCTGTGAGTTCGAGGCCAGCCTGGTCTATAGAGCAAGTTCCAGGACAGCCAGGGCTGTTACACAGAGAAATCCTGTCTCGAAAAACCAAAGCACACAAGCAAAAACAACAACAACAAAGAATGAGATCTTCCTGTCTCTGCCTCCTGAGTGCTTAGATTAATTTTTGTTGTTGTTGTTTTGTTTGGTTTTTGTTTTTTTCAAGACAGGGCTTTTCTGTAACAGCTCTGGTTGTTCTGGAACTAGTTCTTGTAGACCACGCTGGTCTCGAACTCACAGAGATCACCTGCCTCTACTTCCCAAGTGCTGGGATTAAAGGTGAATGCCACTACTGCCTGGCCATACTTTAAGATTTTTAAGGATATAATTTAGCTTTTGAGAGAAGTCTTTTGTGTTCACTGTTTCCCCAGTGGCAAAGGGCAGAGGAAGAAGAGCACCAAGGCCTTGGCCCGCCTTGATAGGAGTGACGAAACACAGCATGAGACGATGAGTTTTTGGATTGCTTTGTATATTATTTTCTCCATTCTAAAATCTGAATGCTCCTCGTCTTAGAATTCCATTGGCTATTGCTTACAAATCTTCTGATGTCAGTGAAGGAATTAGCAGTGGCAAGGGGAAGGACAACTGAACAAAGGGCAAACCCCCTCCCACCTGCCATGCCCTTTCCATCTGGGCTGCTATGTGGATGCTGCCCGCACTTGGGGATGGGGATTCCCACATCAGTTAAAGCAATCAGGACAGTTCCACAAAGGAGTATCCTACTCAGGTGGTTCGAGTTTGTGCTAGGTTGACATTAACACCAAGGAGTGCTGTGCTGGAGAGACAGGTCAGCAGTTAAGACACTGGCTGCTTCTCTGCATGACATGGGTTTGATTCCCAGCAACCAAATGGTGACTCACAGTGTTTTTTAATCCCAATTCCAGGGGATCTGATGCTTTCTTCTGACCTTGTCCTGTTCTGGTTTCCACACAAACCATTCATGCCCATGGTACAAACACATAAAGTAAAAATAAATAAATTAAAAAAAAAACCCAAAACTAAAACCGACCATCATATAATCCAAATTACATTTTGTTATTTAATGTTCTTTACTAAGTAATCACTAAGCAGATTTTCTTTTCATAAGGTTTTTGTGTTGGCTTATTATTTGTTTGAGAAGGGTCTCACTA